>NC_081407.1:466241628-466267080 GCF_030272615.1 Cryptomeria japonica
GGAATTTCTCCATTCAATGTTCCTCTGGAACACATACAAAATACTATCATCCAAGCCTGCCACAAGTTTTTCAGCAAGAAACTTCATTACCCCATAATTCTGCACTTCTCGCATCTGTGCAGCTTTTGACGCCCATTTAGCTTCCTCATTTTTTGAATTGTTGATTTTGACCTCCAACTCCTTCATCACTTGTATCACCCCATCATATACTCTACTTAAATTAACAAATTATTCTGCACTAGACTTCAGAATTCTTTCTAACCACTCCATCACAGTTTTTGTGATCAACCTACATTTTTGTATTCATTCTTCATAACATCTATTTCATCTGATGCTTATCTTTCTCATCTTTCCAGGTCTTGGTTATGGTCTTCTTTGTTGAAGCCTCAAGATGAAGAACATTTGTAGCTTGAGAAGCACATCCAATATTTATCTTTTCAACAACGAAGACTTGAGCTGTAGGGTTTTCTGTCTTTTCATCTGTTAATGGATGTGCAATCTCCGCGATCTAGTTCCCACTATCTACATCAAAATCAATTTTTGACATAGTTTTTGACTTCTTCACTTTAGGAGTTCTTCCTAGGCATTTACTCACCATGTCCTCTACTGGAATTGAGGTTGGAACAATGTTTCTCTTCTTGTTTCTTAACATGTTTTCTAACCATACTGGTCCTGAAGGAACTTGAGACTTATCTAGATCAATTCCAGTTTCCTTTCCATCCCTTACTACCATCTTAGTAACTTCATTTAAGGCTTCCTGCTCCTACTGATTATTAACCTCATCAGCCATGCCTTATTGTTCTTTGTTTGGATAAATTAAGGTGATATCCATCTCAAGTTCAATTACCATAGTATCAACAGGCAAGGATTGTCTTTTGCCCCTTGTTCTGGAGCGGGTGATCCTAACAGAAGTTGGCTCATCTTTGATTTGCACTATCTTTTCTCTTTGTCCTTCTTTTCCCTATTTCTGTGAACCTGCAGCACAAGATGGGACAAGAGATTTAGATACCAAGACCTCAATGGGTGAGGTTGAATATTTCCTTGAGCTTCTACTCAGTCTTCACTTTTTAAGCCACTTCTTTGTTCTTCGAATGACCAAGATTGTCCTGGTTTGAATCTGTTCTTCTTCATCTTTTTTCCAGTCAATCTCTAGTATTACTCCTTGTTACCTATCATCAATAAATTGGGAATCAAGAAAATCATTTCCATCATCAACAATATTTGCAGTGCTTTCTTCATACCATAATCCCTAATTTGTTGCCCTATGAGTCTTAAGTGAGCTCTCCTTCGAACTTCATACTCATCTACACAATCCGCCCAAAAGTCTTCTAGATTGGGTACATGTCAAAAATTCTAGTTGAATGTAAAGTGTGTCATTGCAAATCCTTTAATATCAAACTCAGTGCGGGGAAAATACAACTGAAAGTTGAACCTTTTTAACTCTAATTCCAAATTCAAAGCATCTGAAACATTGTTACAAGTGTAATGTGTCAGTTCAATAGGAAAAGAAACCCCTATTTGGTGTTCTTCCCCATATTTCATATCTATATGAGCAAGTTGCCTGTAAACTTCAATTAACACTTGCCTATCAAAGACATATCTTGGCAATTTGTAGGGTTCTCCTTCAAAACCACCAACCCTCAAATAAGTGAACCTGGAGAACTGAATATAGAAGCTGCCATATATGTTTATAAACTGCATAGCTTCCTTAGTTAATCTCTTATGAATATCTCCTTTCAACTCAAATACTAACCTGCCAAGGAAAATATTATGAACCTTGTAATAATTTTTAGTGACCCTGTGTTGTTGCAAATGAGGGTAATATTCATATATCCTCATATCATTCTGCCAAGTTTCATGATACAGACCTACCCATTGACGGGTGCAGGCTAAACAGTATATGAGGTAAGAGGACATATGGAAATTTTTGTTTACAAAACAACTTAAACCCTCATGCATTCTTTATGCAATTAACTCTGCCCAATCTATGTATCTCTTTTCGCCAAAAATGACCTAAATAAAGAAATACATCCAAGCCTCCCAATTAAGGGCTATTTGGTTTCCCCACATTCTATGTAATAAAATTACTATGTCCCTTACTTCCTGAATCAGATGCTCTCAGGTTAATGGGCTTGGCAGTCTTGAACCCCCCTTTTGAAATTTCAGTAACCAATTTCTTGCAATGACACTCCTATTGTAGTACCCCTACTCATTTGAACTCATTAGACTCATATTTTATTAGTGTTTACTTTTAGTGGATACATTACCATGATGTGTTATTCAGACTTATATGACATTATTTCATGCTTTATCTGGATATGAGATGCATAATTTATTTGCAGTATTTCAGTACTTGTGATTTATGGCATTTAATGGATTGTTGCTATGTACTGACATTTTACTTTATCTATGCAATGTGAAATTATATGGTGTGTGTCTGCGAGTGTATTGGATGCAAGGGGATGATTTTTCTTTACTCATTTCGGTGAGACAGGGAGCATCATGATTCTCCTTCATCGGTGTGTATGTCGTGTTTTCTATATTGTATATATGCATGTGTGGTTCGGTGATGCAGGATTTTGCAGGTACAAGTATCGGGTAGTTACGAGTTATCATCTCCACCTGGCTTCATAGGTCTGAGCATGCCTTATATTTTCCGATGGAAGTGGAGGAGATAGTAGTTGACCCTATTTTACTCAGTTACACTCGTGTGAGTGTCGTCAATTGGTCATCTTGTCAGTTAGTTTGGCCTTCGTATTTTGTTGTTTGATATTTTTATGAGTATTTGCTTGAGGTTTGTTCAGTTTGTGTGTTTTAGTGGATTTAATTAATTAATTAAGTTTATGGAGTTATCTCATAGTTGAATTATGTATGCATTGAGATTATAAATTAAATTAATTAAAAGAAGTTTATAAATTAAGTTGCAAGCTGCATGATATTAGAAATATATTTTATTTAAATTTTAGTGAAAAATAAATTAGATTAATTTCATTTATTGTTTCCTAGAATTTTAAATAAATAAAAGAATAAAAGAATAAATGAATAAAAGAATTAATTAGAATTAAAGTATTGCTTTAATTTCTTTTATAGGAAATTAATTATCTGCATGAGAAAAGAAAAGAAAGAAAAATGATTTTTAATTATTGCATGTTAACTTATCCTTGGTTAGAAAATTAGAAAATAAAATAAAATTGCTTTTATTCTAAATTTAGGTTTTTTGGGAAAAATATATTCAACCTAGAATTTTAGTTTAAAAAGGGGAATAGGTCATTATTTTAGAATACACAGGAAACAGGTCAAGGATTTAGGTGAAGAAATTTATTTGGAAGCTTGTTGAAGGATTGGTTCTCTTCTACAAATTTCTTCCAGGAAAGCTATACTAGGTTGGGTGGCTTCTGTTGATTGTTTGTTTTAAAGAAAATGCTTCTATTCCTTCTATCCTCTGAATGATGTGTGTGTTAAGATGTTTGTCATATCCTCTCTGATTAATTCTATTCTTAGCTAAAGTCCATACTTGAAGTTAATTTCTAGTTTAATGGAAAGAAGTTATTTCTGGGTGTTTGTGGATTAAATTTTGAGAAAATTGGGAAAATTATTATGGCAAATTTGGCCAAGATTTTTATTATGCATGGAAATTGCAAGATTTGGGAGGAATGGGATTTACCAGAGAAATCATTCCCTCTTGTTTGTTTTGTTTTGCAATTGGCTATGGCAGTCTTTTAATTGTATCTCTGTGAAATTGTTAATTACTTAAGAAATAAATTTAATTATTAATTAAATTTATTGGTTTATTTAAATTTTGGGGAAAAGATTTTATTTAATTATTTTTAGAAAAGATATTGTATTAAATTCTTGGAAAGTAAATTTTATGGGGAAATTAATACTGAAATAGGAAATTTTATTTTTATGTTATTGTATTTATTTAAAAATATTAAGTAATTTAAAAAAAATAAATTAAAAAAAAAACTACGGTAGCACAGTTACTGGTGGTAGAACCTGCTACTGCAAGGTAGCAGTGCTACCGACGGTAGCCGTACTACTTACAGTAGAACCTACTACCGGGCGGTAGCAGTGCTACCTATGGTAGCGTGAAGGTTTTAAATTTGTTTTCCCTAGGTTTTGCATGCAGTCCGAAAAACTAGTGTTTGGATATCCGTGCAGGGTATTAAGGTTGTTTTTAAATTAATTTATTAAATATATGAAATATATATATATATATATATATATATATATAAATAATCATATATAAGTTATTTTATTTTGAACATTATGTTATTTGGTATTATCTTAAATATTACGAAAATTAATTCTGAGTTGACATATATATTTTGGAATATAATTATAAGTATATTATATATATACGATGTATATATAGGTATTCATATAATTATATTATATATATTTATAATTAATTTAGAGGTTGGGTGTTTTCAGAAAAGCTTGTAATTTTTAGATTATATATTTATGCTTGGAAACATTAGGAGATTAATTTTTGTGTGATTGATTTAAACCTTATTGGACAAATGACAAATTCATTTCTCTGTATAAATATAGTTGTATTTTCTTAATTTCTAGAAAGTCTTTAATTGCAAGTTATTTATGCTTTTGGCTATTTTAAGAAAAGATTGCCTGTATTAGGATCTTGTGTAAATGGTGTTTGCAGTCAAGCTCAATTTCATTGCAATTTTGGTTAAGTTGTCATTGTGTCTTATGTTGTTATATCTCCTTGGTCAGGTGTCATTGTATAACCCCATTGATGTGAGCCATTACGTGTTTTGTCCAAATGGTCAATCTTGGGTTAGTGATTGTGTATCCTTCACCTGTGCTTTGTTAGGATTAGTTATGGCTGTCTGTTTTGCCATAGAGTTCTCGTAGAGAGACCTTTCCTATTAGTGTCCTATGAGAGAGAGTGGCTTTCAAGTGGGGGCCATGCCCGAAGTGGATGATGCGATAACCCGTTGAAAGTTAGTTAAAAAGAGATAACCTAATAATTAATTTGGGGGAGGGTGGAATAAATATTAATTAAGATAATGAACCTCGTGCATAGGTGAAGTGCTTGTACAGGGCTCATAATGTTGCGAGAAGGCCTGGAATGGAAAACTTACCACCTTGTCTTCATGAAAGGATTGGTAGGGTCCGCATGAGACTTAGTTGGAACCGGAGGTTCGGGAGAGGTTACCAGGATAGTGTGTCGGGACCTATGGAGGTTGTACCGTGGTATCCATCTTAAGCTATGCGATGACACTCTCTCCTTAGAGTCACTAGTGTTTGTGAATTGAGTCACATGGATGTTTGCAGAGTCATGTAGTTCTTTCGTACTTGTCTTATTTTGCTTGCTTGAGGGTTTTCTACTATCTCCTAGCATGGTGGGGTGGTTCCATTTCGGGATCACATGGTAGGGTGGTAGTGCCACTTCCAATCTGATGTTCTAGATTGTATCTTCAAGCGAGGAAAGGCTTTGCTGGTGTTTCTTGGTTCATGGTTCATGTACCAGCTCATGTTCGTGATCATTGTTCAGTTGAGACATTGTGGTCATTGTATCAAACTTTTATGTAACCTTGATATTGTAACTTTGGATTCTGTGGTTTTTTTGGAGGCCATGTAGTTATGGATATTATAATATTATGTCAGTGGAATGCATGTTAATTCAATTTCTTTGATCTTATGTATAAATGATTTATGGAAAATTGAATGCATTGGAATACTTTGATTTCTTCATTATGGAATTTAGTTATATGTGTAGGTTTTATCTTAAGCATTTGATTTATCTAAATAAATGGGCAATTGGATTAACCATGGTGTTAATATAATATGTGAATTAATCTTCAATGGTAACCCTTAGGAAATCATGTGTTAGACTTCTATTGTGTTATTAAACGTGCAATGGTTATAATTAATGCACTTAGTGTTTTAAAAAAAATAAATTATTTCAGCCTTTAGTTGCCTAGCTGTGTTATTTTCCTTTATGGTTCCTGGAGAGGCATTACACCTATAACATGACTTCTTCTCAGAGAAAAGTCCTTGCGACTTGCATATCATCAAGTCCTCATATTGTTCCTTCTCTGGTATTTTCATTACGATGGAAATAACCTCCCGACTAATTTCAAGCAAAACCTTACCCTCTGCGTCTCTTATACACGTCTCTACAGGATCATATCTACTCATACATTCCAAAACTATTTCTAGACATGACACAGCTGGAGGAAATGTTGCAGCTTCTACCAACCCACTATATGAAATTTTCTGCATCAAAGGGGAACCAACAGAATTTTGCACTCTTTCATGGAATTCCTCTAAGTCTACTGACGACAGAAAAGTATCTCTTATGTTAGGTAGGGAACTAACTAACCAAGACTTCTGGTCTATTTGAGGTACTTTCGGTCTCATTTTAGCTTTACAATTAGAAAATGCACAACTGGAAGAATCGACTAAACCAACTAAAGTATCAAATAACACTTTCAATTTATGAAAATCAATGAGAAAAGAGGAAGAACTTGAGCTCACCTTTCATGCAGAACTAAGAATTCACAGAGTCGAGAGTAAGAAATGTCACCTCCGTTAATCTTCTACTTACCAAATTGGGCAACTAATAAAGGCAAGTAACTTGTTTTAAATAAAACAGATCTTAGGGACTGGCCTAAAATATCGATCGCAGGATTAATCATGATTTGAAACTGCATACTCATCCATGCCAAATCGTGCCAAAAAGATTAAATTCTGACAGTTTATTAATAACAAGTCTTTTCTCCTCCATATCCTTTACTTGAAATGATTACTTGGAATGATTATTCCCAAGTACAAATTTTCATCACAATTTATTTTCTCGAGGTTCATCTTTTAAATCCAGAATATTCCCTATATGTTGACACTTGTTCACTTTATCTCCAAAGTCATCAATCCTCGAACTTTGAACCTTGAACCCTTAACCTTTCAAAAATAATTTCAAAGGTTCAAGTTCAAAACAACATTAGTGCAAAACACACGAACATGCCTAAGCTTACCCATTATAAAACATGACTTACACAAGACTTGCTTTAACATGTTGAACCTTGAACCTTGAACCACTAGAAAGGTTCACGATTCAAGTTCAATGAACTGTGACTACCAAGACCTTTAGCACCTTATTAAAAACAAAGTCGTTATACCACATACCGCACTTGAACTTGAACCTTGAACTCTAGAACGGTTCAAGCGAGACGTTCAGTTCAAGAAAAATGGCAAAGGGGGAAAATTTAAAGAATGCGAAAAAGACATTATACAAGTGCGGACTAACATATATATGTACATATACATATACATACATATATACATACATACATACATATATATATATACACACACACATACATATACATACATACATATATACATACATACATACATACATACATATACATACATATATGCATACATACATACATATATATATATATATATATATACATATAATATACTATATATATGCATTATATATACTATACTATATCTATATTACATATAAATATATATTAGGACCCTGAACAGATATCGGATAATAATCGATATCTGATCATATATTGGATATCGATTACCCAAACATCACTCGTAAAAAAACAAAAAAAGTGTGTTAAGGGTTTTGCCTCCCTTAGCACTCTTTTATTAGTGTTAACTGATGAATACTAAGAGGGGGGGTGAATTAGTATGCCAAAAATCACTGCACTAAAACACTTAAACAGTCTGAAGATAAACTGGTAAAACAGTTTAACAGACAGACTGGTTATCACACATACAAACCAAAATGCAAATAAAGCATTCACCCACAAAAGTAATACAACCATAACACAAGATATTTGACATGGAAACCCAAATGGGAAAAAGCACGGTGAGATGGAACTCACAAGTCACTATCTGCAGAATAGAAACTAGACCGGTTAAGGTGAGACCGGTTAAGGTCTTAAAATGTTCTTCACCAGAACAGATCTTGTTAGGAATCTCAATCTCTGTTAGGAGATAAGTCCAATCAAGGCCTACCTTGCTAGAGGATTTTAGATTCACAGAGGTGAACCACCTTGTTAGAGGATTTTACAAAAGGCTTTTGGGCCTACCTGGTTAAGGGCTACAGACTTGTCAAAGATGTGAGTAATCAACAAGTGTTTGATCTATCTAATAGCACAGACTGCTTGGTTAGATCCAGTATAGCTCACAACTAATGCATTCCAGCATTACTTCAGTCTTCTCTATCTCTCACTTAGTTACAACTCGATCTTCTCAGATAAGATCACTTCTTACAACAACTCATCAACCACCTTAAACCCTAGTCACAACATAAACCCTTTCAGCAACAACCTAAAACCCTAGACATGATGTCCTTTTAAAGGAGTCTACTTTCATGTCGGTCCAATAGGATTACATTTCAATTTCCTAGGTTCAATGAATCTAGACATACTCAATAACATGACACAAGAATCACCGCCAGTGTGTCGGCACCATCAAACAATTGGTGGATTGGTAACTCATCACAAAATGTCGGTTGGTAACTCATCATAGAGTATTACCGGTTCATACAAAATACTGGTTGCCAGTTTGACAAAAATGAAGACTGGTAAGAATGTGTTGTGCGGCTTTGCTCCCTCGTACCACTTGAGATCTATGAACCGCTTGGGGTGGACATGCCGCTTCAGACCAGGAAACACATTCTGCAAAATCACCAATAGTCTAAAGACTAGAATACAACATACCGGTTGGAACAGATACTGGTTGAGCTCTAGCTCATACATATAAGGGGATCTCAATGCAAGTGTGTGTCCATCAATGACAATCACAACATAAACATCAAAAATACCAACAATCTCCCCCTTTGGCATTGATGGCAACACTTAGGAAAATAAAATTTTACCATCTAAGTGTTTTACAACAAAAACATGCCATTAACAAAATTTCTCCCCCTAAGCATATACACTATCCCTTAATCAATACAATGTATAGCAATTTTGCATACAGAGCATAAACATTGAGATATCAGAGCATATAGCATATATCAAAGCATATAGGAAAAATTTTAAGCCAGATACTTCTCCCCTATACTTCTTCAAAATAGATAGAGTACTTCTCCCGCTTTGCCAACAATGACAAAGTACCGCTGAACAACCCTGTTTCGATTTGATATTAAAATAATAAAATTTTAAGACAACAAGGAATAATACTTGTCAAAAACTGATTTATAGTCCTGCAAAAATTGTTTCATTGATAGAGACCAGGACTCAAGTAGGGACGTGGCCACTTCTTTCTCTGTTTGCATTTGGGAGACCTGTTCTTCCATGGCATCAACTGTGCTCATTTCCTGTGCAATTGTCAAGGCATCCAGGTTTTGATAACACTTCTGAAGAATTTGCAAACGTGGGAGTAGAACCAGTTGAAGCTCCTGCAAATCTCTAGACTATGTGCTGATCTCTTGCTCCATTTTGGCTGACTGGATCTGAAACTGGTGAACGGTTTGCCCATAAGTTGCAAAGGAATCATAAGGTGGCTTAAATGTGCTCAAGTAAGACTGTAAGTCCGTTTGAAGCTTTTTCTTCTGAGCTAGCACATCATCGTAGAATAGATGGGGTTGACAAATTTTTCTTAGTAGCAAATTTCCCTCATCCAAAGCGTCCCTTATATCCTTTTGGTCTTTCAGCAGTTCAGACTGGAGTTCATTCAATTTCTTCACCAGAGAAATGTTAAGATCCTTTTGATGCTCTTTCTTGACATTTGCCTCAGCTGCTTCTTCCAGGCTCTGCACTTGATCATCCACTACTGTACATAGTAGCTTAAGCTTTGCTAGTGATGATTCAGTGTTGGGAAGATTGGTACCGGGGATCAAACCGGTAAGGGTGTCTACAGCCGCTTGAATTATATCTTGCTCCTTTTTCCTTCGAATGGTTTCAAGGCACTCTTGAGAAACCTTGATGCTCTGCATAAGCTTTGATTCACTTGCAGACTGGAGATCAATAGGACTGGTGATATCAGGCGGTTTGGCTTGACTCCCGGTTGCCTTCGGAGTCTCCATCTGTGTTCTCTTCACCGCTTCTACTGCCTTGTCCTCTTTCGCTTTCTTTTTCTCCGTTGCCTTGTCTTCTTCTTCCTTCTTCTTTTTCTCTGCTTCCTTCTTCTTTTCTTGTTCCTTGTCTTCCTCTTCTTTCTTTTTCTTCTCAACTTCCTTCCTCTTCTCCTCTTCTTTCTCTTCCTCTTCCTTCTTCTTCTTTTCTTCTTCCTTCCACTTTTCCTTTTCTTTATCTTCCTCTTCCTTCTTCTTCTTTTCTTCCTTATCTTCTTCTTCTTTCTTTTTCCTCTCATCTTCTTGCTTCTTTTTCTCTTCATCTTTTGTTTTCTCCTCTTCCTCTTTTCTCTTCTCTTCCTCTTTTCGCTTTTTCTCATCTTCATCCCTCTTCTTCTTCTCTTCCTATTCCTTAGCCGCTTCCTGTCTGTCCTCGACTTGTTCACTGCCCTGTTTGGCCTGTTGCACCTATCTTGTTCCCTTAGAAGGTATGTCCTGAGTGATATCTTCTACATCCAGGGCATCAACATCAATAGTGTCAATTGGTTCTTCAACCGGGTTTCCTTCTTCATCAAAAACTTCATCCATTTTGGATATAACTAGTTCTTTTTCCGCTTGCAGGTTGGCCATACATGCTTTGTGAGCATGGATAGCATGATCCATATGCTGATGAGTGTCTTTTTCAACATCATCAACTCTTCCCTCTAACAGCCAGAGTCTTCTTCTCCTTGTGAAGAAGAGTCCTTTATTTTGGTCCAAAACATCAAATAATTATGAGTTTGAGAGGTCGAGAAAGTACTGTGCAAAGCCTTTCTCCCTAATCTCCTGTTCTTTTTCTATGGCAATGCGCCATTTATTATCTAATGCCTTATATAAGAAATCCAGTGTCTGAGATTTAATCTCTAATGGCGACCGGTCATTCTTACACAAATAAATAATAATCTCCTATAGTACTTCTTTCTCCTCATCACTAAAATCATCATAATAATCTACTAAGTCATGAAGTAATTTTCTCCTAATATTCTTTCCTATTCTTTAACAATGTGTCAAAGGTTTATATGAGGAGATATCAATATTTACCGGTGCAGGCACTGTCGGTTCATTCTTCTTCATCTTCTTCGTCTATCTGGCCTTCTTTGGCATCTCCCCAGACTCAATCTCTTTAGAGTCCAGTTCATTTGACTTAGTCTTCCTTTTTCCGGTTTGATTTTCTTGTCCTTTCCACAAAATAGACCTAGTTGGGAGTGGATGGCTAGAGACCCTAGGTCTTCTATCTTGCAATCAATATAGTCAGAAATTCCCTCTTCTACTATCACTCCAGCCGGAACTTGTGATAGGGCATTATACTTTGACTTCCTTTGAATGAAACTTTCAGACTCAATGGATGCACTAGAACTGGTATGAGATGCGGAAGCCATTGTAGAATATTTTAAGAACTCGAGAAATACCTTTAAAATGAGAATTTAGGGCTTTCTGATTCTCCTTCACTCCACACTCCGTCGGTTGCTCAATCACCGCTTTGTGTTCTCCACTTGACTGTTTGCAATTTGAATTTGAATCTCCTTCGCGATTTGTCAATTTCTTGAAATCTTAGCTCAAATCGCCTTTTCTTCACTCGAAAATAGATAGTGAGAAATGATTTGAAAAATGTTTTTATACATTTCTCTCACCTACCACCATTAATGCTCCTCTATTAGGGCGTAAACCCTAATTTTCCTTTTTACCATTTACGGTCTTCTGCCAAGTGACGGGTATCACATACCAGTTAAGGTCTTTACCGGTGTAAACCAAGGGTTCAAAAACATTTTGTCGTTTTCTCTCCCTAAGCCTTTTGAAGCTTAGTTTGCTGGTTCTGATATCTCCACACTAGGTGCAGAAACCAGTTCCTCTTCCAACATTGTTGGTTTCTTCCTCCAGGTTTTTTTCATGTATGCTTGAACTATTTCAACATCAATTTGTCCTTCTTGAGTTATCGGTATATCATCAGATATACTCTTTCTGCTTCTACAGAATCTTGCAATGTGACCTGGTTTGTTGCAGTGATAGAAAACCAATCTAGGTGCTCTCCAAGGTCCATTGTTCATGTTTCCATTCTTCCTTCTGCATGTTCCAGTAGTGTGACCATAACCATGATAGATCATACAATTTTCTCTCCATCCAATTGCCGCTTGATGGCCATTGCTTCTTGGCTAATGATTGAAGACATTAAACCGATTGTGGTTCCAGTTCACAAAAGGTTCAGGACCAATTCCTTGGGTCCTTTGAGGATATCTTCCAGTGTTATTCATCACAGACCTGCATTCAAATGCTCTATGCCCAAACTTGTTGCATGCATAACAATGACCATTGAACTTATTGGATCTAGGTGTATTGTTAATAAAGTAAGGAAAATTATTGTAGGCTTTGCTCCTACATACATTGGCAGTGTGTCCTTCTTTAAGATAGTTAAAGCAAACAGGTTTGAATTTTTTCTTACCTTTTCCTTTGAATGTCGGTTGCTTCTTTGATGCTTCAGCATTTGTTCCTGAGGATTCTCCTTCCTCATGTCCAGAGAAACCAATTCCATTGGTATTCTTTGCTGGTCTAGCCGACTCAAGCTTTTGCTCTAGCTTGACAGTACTTTTGCTGAACTTAGCAAGTATTTCCTTTGACTCAGAGAGTTCTTTGGAAATAGCAGTATTTGTCTCCATTACGCTTGCATTTTTAGAGTTGGCTATGTTTAGTTCATCTTGTACTCCTTCTTTTTCCATTCTTCTCTCATGAAGGCGAGCAGTCAATGCACTAATCTCTTGTTTCAACTTGGAGATCTCATGATCTCTGTCCTTCACTAGATCTTCAGCTTTCCTCCGGTTCTCAAGCTCTTGACTAAACCGGATAGTAAGTCCTTCCAACTCCTTTCTCAGGTTGGAGTTTGATTCATTGAACTTACTTACTTCTGCTATCATGGCTTCCATGCCTACTTCATCTACAGAACTATTTTCAGATAGCTCCATCAACTTTTCTGCATGTTCTCTCCTTTTTGCTAGAGATGCCTTGTATTTGACCATAAGATCGTCATAGGCTTGCTCAGACTGAGTGAGCCGTTGAGTAAGTTCCCTCAAGGTGTATTCCCCCATATCTCTTTCCAAGTGGTTAAACTTATAGAAAGGTAGGCTTTGATACCAATTGATGAATACTAAGAGGGGGGAGTGAATTAGTATGCCAAGAATCACTACACTAAAACACTTAAACAGTCTGAAGATAAATCAGTAAAATAGTTTAACAGACAGACCGGTTATCACACATGCAAACCAAAATGCAAATAAAGCATTCACCCACAAAAGCAATACAACCATAACACAAGATATTTGACATGGAAACCCAAATGGGAAAAACCACGGTGAGATGGAACTCACAAGTCACTATCTGCATAATAGAAACCAGACCGATTAAGGTCTTACAATGTTCTTCACCAAAACAGATCCTGTTAGGAATCTCAATCTTTGTTAGGAGATAAGTCCGATCAAGGACTACCTTGCTAGAGGATTTTAGACTCACAAAGGTGAACCACCTTGTTAGAGGATTTTACAAAAGGCTTTTGGGCCTACCCGGTTAAGGGCTACAGACTTGTCAAAGATGTGAGTAATCAACAAGTATTTGATCTATCTAATAGCACAAACTACTTGGTTAGATTGAGTATAGCTCACAGCTAATGCATTCCAGCATTACTTCAGTCTTCTCTGTCTCTCACTCAGTTACAACTTGATCTTCTCAGATAAGATTGCTTCTTACAACAACTCATTAACCACCTTAAACCCTAGTCACAACCTAAAACCCTAGACATGATGTCCTTTTAAAGGAGTCGGATTTCATGTCCGTCCAATAGGATTACATTTCAATTTCCTAGGTTCAATGAATCTAGACATACTCAGTAACAAGACACAAGAAGCACCGCCAGTGTGTCAGCACCATCAAACGGTCGGTGGATTGGTAACTCATCACAGAGTATTACTGGTTCATACAAAATACTGGTTGCCAGTTTGATAAAAATGAAGACTGGTAAGAATGTGTTATGTCGCTTTTCTCCCTCGTACCGCTTGACATCTATGAACCGCTTGGGGTCGACATGCCTCTTCAGACCAGGAAACACATTCTGCATGATCACCAATAGTCTAAAGACTAGAATACAACATACTGGTTGGAACAGATACCGGTTGAGCTCTAGCTCATACATATAAGGGTATCTCAATGCAAGTGTGTGTCCATCAATGACAATCACAACATAAACATAAAAAATGCCAACATTAACAAATATTAGAACTAGGACCAAATATCTGATCCTATTTATGATATCTATTTAGTTTGTAATACAAAAAGGAGAGCGGATCGTTTTAAGCATTCCAACCATCCCACATTCCTTTTGCAGACGAAAAACATGGGTTTTCAGTCTAATACAAGCAAAATTCTACTTTTGATGCACTCTTTCACACAAGTTTCAGCTTTTGGTGCACTTGTTTACACAAAATTTACTTTATTAATCATTTTGGTGCATCTGATGCTTTTTGTTACAACAGATAAAGTCTTGCCACTTTTGATTGATTTCTCCTCTTCACATGCAACTGCATTTTTTATGGTATTTTTGAGCACGACTTAGTTAGTAATTTGTTTAATCATAGCCTTGGTAAGTAATTTTTTTAATCATAGCCTTAGTAAGAAATGTGTTTAATTACATAATAAAAATTTCCTATATAATTGACCATACTTATTACATCTACACAAACTAAATCTTGATAAATCCTATTGACAATGTGTTTTTATGTTCGAGATGTCAAATAACAAAATGAAATAATTTATAACAATACAAAAATGGTCATAAAATTTGGCGAAGTTGCCCAGTGCAACCAAATTAACACTTAGAATCTAGATGAAATACCATAATATGCTATTGTTCATAACTTAACCATTCTAAACTAATTATACATTCAAAATTAAAGTATCAAAGTAGGAAGACATGCACATGAGAAACAAATCAGATCAAATATAAACTTTTATATATCAAATTATACAATAATTGTCTATGTCCATATACAAAAATGGCATAAATGTCAACTCAAACAATGTTAAAAAAATGTGGCATATGCCATCTCGAGATTTATCCAAAATATACATACCAAATAGCTAAGTATGAATCCCAAAATGTCCACAAGTGACTACTACATGTCTCTATTACATCCTAAAATTGTGGGAGATCATCAAAATCGAGCCTCTTCTGACTACTTCATGGCCCTGAAGATGCCTACACAATAACAATTCAAACCACAAGTGAGATTAATTATATAATATAATTTAGAATTCTCAGATTAACATGAAAATCAATATATATAAACTATACATTATCTTGATTACCTCAAGTCTACATCTTTTCTCCGAATGATGTTCTACATGTGGTACTCCCCTAGAAGATTAAGGAGTCCTGACATATGATTGTTGAAGAGGCTCCACTACACTATCATATTGGGTATAATCCTATATGTTCACATAAAAAAATTGATATAAGTTAATATATAATTGTAGAAAGAAATGTGAACTAAACATGTATGGTTACTTCTATCTAAAAATGTGTATCTACAATATATACAAAAAACACATACCTGATGGGGTACCTCTTTTGAATCTTCTTCAAGTGTTGGGGGTGCAGTAAACAATGATGTGTACCCAATAGGCACATGTACATAAAAATGACAAGTATGTAAGACTATCAATCTATGTACACATGTATAGTTATTTAATACATTTGAAAAGTTAACATCTAACATTCTATAATTATGTTATAATATAAGTTCTGTAAACTATTAATTAAATTAAACTTGTGTTTAATTACCTTTCCTTGATCACTCATTGCACCTCCAGAAGTTGGAAAATGGTGCATCTCGACCACACTAGATACATTCTACAAGATAAAAATATAAATTGATATATAATTTAATAAATGGAAACTTAAATGATATGAATGTATACAATAAAATAATTATAAATATCTATGTACAAAATTTTATACCGTGTAACTATCAAGGCCAAATGAAATGGTCGTCATGGTGCCATGTTGGACCTGTGTAATGTCCTCCTCAGTCATCAACTGTTAAAAAAACCACATAAATAGACAGTCCTTATTGATATCTCTTATAAATATTAATTTAAGATAAAATGTACCATAAAATTACAAGTTCAAACTTACCACCACATTATCTTGGTAAGATCCAAGATCCTCCTCATGTCTAGCATGTCACAACTCTCCAGGATATGGTCTTGTCCCTGGCATCTCATGTGATGCACCAACCATCTAATGAGCCTTGCAATGCGCCTTGTAATCATATGTGTTAATGGGAGGCTCAGTAGGATGTTCAAGAGGACCTAAGCATGTGTGCTTGCACATAGTGCGACTATGTGGCACACAAATATGTGGACTCACGGAGGTTGTATTGGAACCACCCAATCCATCAGGAATATCAATGATTGTAAGTGACTGAGCGAGTGATGAGTCTGAGAAACCAAATGGCTAGTCAAAGAATGAATAGCTAATATGGTATGTGAGGTTGCCTCTGCAACATGATCTAGATGTGGTACTGGAGGTGGAAGAGCAAGAAGAGGAGGGGGAACATACGAGCCCTAAACTACTTGAAATGCCCTTGGTCTATCTTGGGGCATACCTCAATCCACACCCTATAAATCTCTCATGTGAAAATAGTTGACATGCAAACCCAAGACAAACT
Organism: Cryptomeria japonica; assembly: GCF_030272615.1. NCBI lineage: Eukaryota > Viridiplantae > Streptophyta > Pinopsida > Cupressales > Cupressaceae > Cryptomeria > Cryptomeria japonica. The sequence goes on from NC_081407.1 coordinate 466,258,393, forward strand.
CATCATATAGTTTTCAAAGGAAATATAGAGGGACATCAATATTTTTGTTCGATGGTTTATCGAAAACCATCCACCAACAATCCCATAAGTTATCGAGGGTAAAGACACATGAGTCTTCAGGTATTTCATTGTAATCATCGGGGTTGTTAATAGTACCCTCCTCATCAATCTTAATTGTAAATGAATCTAAATCAATGTCACTAGAAGGACACTCAGCAATGGGAGTTCTCACTTTTCATGATTTTGACCTAGAGCTTCGAGATGTAGAGGCTTGGAGATCCCAAAATGTTTTTATCCATGGTTCTCCACTATCTTTCTTTTCTTGAGATGTAGAACTAGATGATATTGATTGACCAACTCTAAATAACTTTCTAAATTTCTCCTCCTCTGTGGGTTCACCTGGTTCTCTTGAAACTTTTTGTAAGCTCATAGTCACTAGATGAATCGTCTGAATCCCATTCTCATTTATTTGAGTCTGTGGAATAGCGTTTTTCTTGTTGTTGATCATTACTAGTGTCAGGATGAGTGATTTCTAATGTCGCTTGGGAATCAAGACCACCTAATCTCAATGGTGCAAAACCAAGTCCGTTTGTGTGTTGCTTCTTTGTTACTAACTCTAGTTGCATTGGTTCAACAATACCTTTATTTTGTAAGCCACAAGGGATTTTTCTATCATATCCCATCATTTGTAAGAATTTAAAGGATTTTCCATATTTATCACATGGTATTGTGATGTGGTCTTTATTATATTCTTCTTCAAATTCCTTATAAAGCATTTTGTAAATGTCCTCCTCTTCCATCTCACCCTATTTCTTAAAGGTGGTGGGATCCTATTTTATGATGATTATGGATACTTGCTTTGAAGGATGTGGTCTTCATAATTCTAAGGAGAATCGATCAATTTTCTTAGATACACATGGCTTTATTCAAGCTATATTCTCCCATGAATTTTTTCTTGAACTTTCTTGCTTGATTTCATGTAGAAGCTTTTAACGATTATGGATCAACATATGACGAAGATGGAGTCACCTCTTTGTTGATTGGGACTATTTTTATGGTCTCGGTTGCAAGTTGTTACAATATATGAATGGTTTTGGATCACCTTTGACTATTACTTCAACTCTATTATGTGGGAACTTAACATTTCATGTATCCATGGACGTCCCAAAAGTATGTTGTATGTGAGATCAAGATCAAGGACTTGGCAAACCACATCCTTCGTTACTAGCCCAATGCTAAGAGGTAGGGTGACTATTCCTTTAGATGAGCATTATTCATCATCACATGCTTTTATAGTGATATTATTTCTTGAATCCATAGCTTGTTTAGAATATCCAATCCTAAGATCTTATGAGAGAAGATCCAATTGATTCAACATCAGACAATGAAGTACCTGCAATAGAAACACACATGCAAAGCCAAAATAAACAAAACACACACACATGCACTAATAGGAATTTGCCTCCATTTTTATCCTATCACTCAAGATCTTGTGTTCAAATTATGGGTGCTCTTAGAAAGCACATGCACAAGAAGCTATGATGGGCAAATTTCAAGATGAATGCAAAGTAAATCAAGAAGTGAGATTGATCAAGAAACAAAAGTGCAAAAATGCATGAAGGATATCAAAGATGCAAAACAATGGATTTTGAATGCAAAGTTTTGGAGAGGGGCTCTCCTTTTATAAGCATTCTCTGAGTGAATCTATATTGTGAGAATAATATGGGATAATAGATCAATTGTGAAAATGTAAATATTTCCCATATTGATAAGGGGAATCCAAATGAGTAGAGGAGAAAGCATAAATGAATGATGTATATGCTTATGCATATATTTATGAAAATGGATAGAAAATATTATTATTATTAAATATATAGATGATAGATGATGGAATAATAATATTATTAAATGATAAATGGAATATGAGATAATAATAGTATAATAATGGATAAATGATAATATAGATATTATTGATGATATAATAATATTAATGAATTAATGATAGATAAATATTTAATGGATAATATTGATGAAGAATAATAGATGGACTAATGCATGAAAATGAAGTGGATCCACCTGTGATTAAGATGACAAATTCTATGTGTCTACATTTTTCCCCTCTTTGAGACAATGCAACTTGTCACATTGTTTCAAAGAAAATGATCAACTGATATACACCCCAAAGACATCCTAGTAAGGATGATGACTGATTGGTTATGCCCCCTCGATAGATTGATTGGACAGATTGATGGAGATTGATCTCTTGATAGATTACATGAGAGAAGATTGGATTATTGATATTGTTCAAGTGATTCAATTGATATGTACATTTGATAGAAATGCACAGTTGACGAGTTGTAACTGAAAAATTGATGGAAATGATTAGTATAGCCAAGTTGATTAGCTGATTAAGATGATTGAGCTAATTAAGCTGACAAGGATTAACGATAGCGCAAGATAAGGTGATCCAAGGATTGATTGATTGATTACGTTGAGATTGCAAGAAGCAAGTTGATTGATTGATAAAGCATTTTAAGATTCAGAGACATGCATCAGTTAGATAAAGCATTAGATTGATCTTGCTGTAATAAGAAGAATGAAGAGGATGACGCAAGAAATGATGAAAAAGAGAGATGAAAGGAGAAAAGTAATTAGAAAGAAGAGTGAGTGATGAGAACAAAAATATGAAGGTGATGAGAATTCTTGTGCGTTTTAAGTGCTTATATCATCATCAAGCTTATTATAGAAAAAGGATAAAACTCATCTAAATATGAATAAGACCCAAATGAATCATCATACCAATTGTGTGAAATAAAACACATCAAATAGGAAAGGATTGCCTTGGTTTGCATCAAAATGTTATGTCCTCAATGATCTTGGATGATCATGTCCTAAGATGAGTCATCATAGTACTAAGGAACAATCCACAAGAAGAAAACATGTGAAGATGCCCCATCCTTGCCTTTCTATTCAAAGACATCCTAGAGATAAAATCTCTAGTCAGAGACATCTCGGAAAAGCTAAAACGAATGTCACCAAAATTAAAATTAGAAACAATCAAAAGACATAATCAAATAAATAAACATTATGTTTTAGATTGAAAAGATTCTTGTACACTGTTAATGTGTTCAGTTTTGATAAATTGATCAGATATTATGATGCCTGCTCAATCATAATCTTGTTACTTCATGATTTCGTTCAAGTTCAAAGCTGCATGCTCATCTGAAGTGTTTGTGTCTTCGCAATGCTTATTAGATTTTTTTGGATTGTGCAAAGTTTTATGATTTTAGGGTTTTTAAATGTTTTATATTTTGAGGGGTTTTTAAGGACTTTTTATGGTTTTTATGATTTTTTTCAAGAAATTTTATGTTTTTTATGATTTTTTTAAGATTTTCTATAGTTTTAAGGATTTTTTAGGACATTTTATAAGATAGTTCCTCCGATCATGAGATGTCAACTATCCCAACCAACTGCTAAAGTTGAGGATATTCCCCAATGAGGGATAATACTAGAATAGTATGCAAGAGCATCGCATGCGGGTTATGCAAAATAATCAGCAAGCTATGATGGGGGTGGGAAGGTTATTATGGAATGGGAGGGTAGATATGGATAGGGCATGATCAAGTAGAGTACTGAAGGAAAGAGGGGCGAAATCTCTACACATGGCGCAAGTTTCCCGGTTTTCACCATGCTACTTGCCCAAGGTGCCTATTTACCAAGTTTTCAATCAAGGACGGATTTATTTTTCTTTACTTTTTTTTTTCACTCCCTTTTTTTGTGTCACAAGGTGCCTATTTTCCAATGTTTCACTAAAGTGATGCTTTTTTTTGGCCTTTTGTTCATTGTTTTGAATTTTTTCAAGATCTTTTTCGATTTTTTTCTCATTTTTTTGTATCTTTTCAGGATCTTTTAAAGAAACTCTTTGAAATAGTTAGCCACAGAACCTGCGAAGGTGAGTGCTATTGATTGGATCTTCAAGCGATTCACCCTCAGAAGTTGTCAACTGATATGCTCATAATCCATACACAGTAGTGATAATGTATGAACCCAACCAATCTGACTCAAACTTGCCTTTTTGTGTTTCTCGATCTTGCTGAGAAACTCAATATTTGACTGGATGATGAGTATATTTTTCTTTTTCCTTCCTTTCTAAAGAAACTATGGTAAAATTACTAATGTGTGCCCCACATAGGCCCAGATGCATATCAGCTAAAGAGGTTTGGGTAACTCTAATAGCAAAGCCCTTCGAGGAAGTTCTGCAAAACGTCCACTGATGTGATGTTTCACTAAAAGGGGATGGATGTGTGGAACTAATGAAACTGGAAGGGAGGCTTATGAGTGCAACAATAGGTGAAAGAAGCAAGGAATGATAGAGACTTAGGATCAACAACTTTACCTCTTGACTTGAAATTTTAGAACTTTTGCCCCCAATTATTTTAGTATTAGGGGAGATCAATTCATGCTCTTCTTTCTTCATAGGATTTTTATCCTTGACTTTTCTTTTTGTAGAGTCCAATGGATTTTTATTTTGATTTGGACTAGAAGACTTTTTCTTATTTTTTATTTTTGAATTTTATTTTCCACAGCTTGATTTTTAATCTCTGATGAGTAAGGGCTTTTGTACTTCTTGTTGATCCAAGTCTAGAACAAGAGCGGAAATGGAAGGAGTGGATGTGATGGAAAGGCTGTGTGAGTTATCAAAAGGGTTGGTGATATATTCAATGGATTCACTATTCGAACCACTCTCAAGACTATTGATATCAAGAATCGCTTGCACCTCTAGAGGAGATTTGCATTTAGGATTAGTAGCCACAACATTAGGTGATTTATATCCAATTCCTTAAAAATCTAGATTATTGTGTTCTTCCCTTTCATCATATGACGCTTCACATTTGATTTTTGGCTTGCCATAAGTTTTAGGAGATTTTGGAGACTTTTCAATGCAAAGAGCATGACTCATAGAATATTCTCCCACTCCATGTTCTTTCAACTGTATTTTGATCTCAGCTTCATTAGATTTGGATGTGGATGCTTTCAAAGACTCGGGGTCAACACAAGCTTGAGAAAGAGGTGCTTCATAATTGCTAGAAATGATGGATTCAATCTCAGAAATCATATTATTACAATACATACAAGGATTTGGATCTACTGGTATAGTTACTTCAACACCATGGTGTAGAAATTTGATTCATTGATGGTAGGTAGAAGGTATAACTTGCATTGCATGGATCCATGGCCTTCCAAGGAGAATATTATAGGTCAAGGGGAGATCAAGAACTTGGCAAATGACATCCTTTACCACAGGTCCCACTTTGATAGGCAATGCCACTAATCACTTAGATGAGCATTCCTCTTCATCATATGTCTTTATGGTAGTTTGTTTCTTTGGATCAACTGCACTTTCAGCGAACCCAAGCTCCCTAATTAATTTCAGAGTACAAATATTTAGACCCGTTCCTCCATCTATCAAAACTCACTTGATCTTGACTTTGTGGATGAGGCCTTCAATGCGTAAGGGTGCATTATGCAGTTGTTGCATGTATGAGTCATTGGTCTCAGTGAAAGTGAGGGTATGAGTGGAGGCGATATGTCCCACCATAGCTTGAAATTTATCTACATGTAGGTTTGTAGGCATTGTAGTAGTAGCAAGTTCTTTATCAAGGATAGCTTTATGCTCAGGGGATAGGTGTATTAGTTCAAGTATAGAAATTTTTGCAGGTGTCTTCTCTAAATGATCTATAAGGTTGTATTGTGGAGTTGGTGCAGCAGGTTTAGAATTAGGACCTCGAAGGATAAGCGTGCCTTTGCGGGTGGTGACATTGCAATCAGGTTTTTTTCCCTTTATAATAAAACTGTTCACATGATTATTAGCCTCATTGATGTTATTTACGGTATATTCATTGTGTCGACTTGAATTTCATCATTAGAATACTACCTGCAAAATGTTAGTTTCACAAAATACAAAGGAAATGCTACAAGAAATCCAAACTCAACCAATGAAACTACATGAAATACATATAAAATAAAAATACTATTATTACCTTCATGATTTATGTCTCATTGTGTCCTAACTCCACTGTTCCTGGTTGCAGATGGTGTGCTCTCAGACAAGCACTGATAGCTTCCAAGATGGCATATGAATAATGGAGTGATAACTGATACTATGATATGCAATGCTAAATGATTATGCTATTTGCTTCAATATTAAAACTCACAGATGCATAAGTTTTCACAAATGATTAGGTTGAAAAATCACTTTAAGACTAACTCTTTCTCAACTCAAATTCTTGATTTTATAGACCTTGAGAGGATAAGATGATGTGGCCCAGGGGTAAGTGCACCAAGATGGTGAACAAAAAGGGGGGTATAAGTGGCCACTTTTTTTCTGAAAACAAGTAAACCTGAACTTCAAAGAGCTATTTGAAGGTCATGCACTCAAAACTAGGAGTTGAGAAAAGAATAAGAATTGTATTACTCTGAATCTAGTTTCTAAACTACTAATTGTTTTAAAAATTGGATAAGATTAAGAGGGTCAAACCTTTCACGCACGAAAAAGTGTTCCTAATTTTTTCAGAAAAATATAACAGAGCTTTTTTTCATGCACTGCACAAAATATATAGTTAAATTTAGTATTTTGAAAAACCCTTCGGTAGGATGATAGGTAAGAGTGATATCTAGAAGTTGTATAATTTTTTGTAATTTTCCGTTGAGTATTTTTTTTTTTCTAATTTTTGGAAGTGACCGCATCTTGAAAATTTGGTACTTGTTCGTGCGTTGGGCATAACTTGCATCAAAATAATCAAAAATGCATTTTTTTTTTAAAGTGTATAGAATCTAGTGTAGAACAATAATATGTAATTTATTTTGAATTTGGTCAAGTATATCAAAAGTTATTAAAAAAATGGTAGACATATGTCTGTGAGGACTGTCAAGGCACTAATAAAGAAAATTAAAGTTTAGTATGCTAATGTTGTCCAAAAATAGAAAAAATTATATGGTTAGAAAACTAAGAAGATGTGTGAGATTATGGTGGTAATTTTAGAGATACCCACTTGATCATTTATAAACCTGGTGATGATGAAGTCAAGAAATCATGTTGAAGGATGAAAAAACATGTAAAGAGACAAAAAAGGGGGAAAAATGGGCTTGCAAGCCTTAGGGTCATTTTCCAATCCTCTTACCAAGCCAAAACCCACACGGGTTTTGAAAAACAAAAAGTACTATTCGTAGTTTTAAATAAACCGTACGGGTTATGTAAAACTTAAAACATTTTTTTTTGTTTCACAAAACCCGTATGGGTTATGAAGAACTAAAAACATTTTTTTGTTTCACAAAACTCATATGGGTTATGAAGACATAATAATGTATGCTTATAAACTTAGCATTTACTACACATGTTTTAGAAATACCTAGATAATATGTGTTTATGTATGTATATATGCATATCTATAATTATAAATACATATATTTATATAGATATATGTTTGTATACATGCATGTATCTCTTCTTTTCCCCTCTCTCATCTTCCTTCCCCCATCATTGTCTTTGTCTATTCTGAGCCATAATTATCTTCCTTGAGTTCTATCTCATCTCTCTCCCCCTCACACTTTTCTCTTTTTCAATTCTCTCACCCTTTTCTCCTTCTTGTTCTCTCTACCTCATGTCTCTCACCTTCTCCTCCTCCTACTCTCTCTCTCTCTCATTATCCTATCCTATTCTCACCCTCTCCACCTTCTCTCTCTTTCTCTCCCCCTCCCTCTCCCTCTCCCACCTCTCCCTCCCCCTCAAATGATCTTATCTTATCTCTCTCTCTCTCCCTCTCTCTCTCCTTCTCTCTCTCTCCCTCTCTTTCCTATTCTCTCTCTCTCTCTCCATCTCCCTCTCTTTATCATATAACAACACCAAATGGTGTCCTAAGGGGTCCTATGGTGTCCTAAGGGGTCACAGAACACCATATGACCTCTTAGGACACCATACGACCCATAACGACACCATATGGACTCCTAAGGGGTCGTAGGACACCATATGATCCTTTAAGACACCATACGACTCCTAACGACACCACATGGTGTCCTAAAGGGTCATATGGTGTCCTAAGGGGTCATAGGACCCCATATGACCCCTTAATCCTAAGGGGTCATAGGACACCATATGACCCCTAACGACACCTAAGGGGTCATATGGTGTCCTTAGGGATCATAGAGCACCAAAAGACCCCTTAGGACACAATACAATAAATAACGACACCATATGGTGTCCTAAGGGGTCATATGGTGTCCTGAGGGGTCGTAGGACACCATATGGTCTCTATCTCTTTCCCTCTAACTCTTTTTACATCTCTCCCTCCCAACCCCCTTCTCCCTCTCACCCTCAATGTCTATCTCTCTCACTCCCCCTCTCTTAGGTGTCTCTCTCTCTCGTTTTCTCCCTCTCTCTCTCTCCATCTCTCCCTACCCCTCCCTTTCCCTTTCTTTATCTCTTGCCCTCTCTCTTAGGTTTCTCTTTCCCATTCTCTCCATTCTCTCTCTCTCTCTCTCTCTCTCTCTCTCTCTCTCTCTCTCTCTCTCTCTCTCTCTCTCTCTCTCTCTCTCTCTCTCTCTCCCCTTTTTCCAATCTCCCTCTCTCTCCCTCCCCTGTCCTTCTCTCCCTCTCTCCCTCTCCTTTTCCCAATCTCCCTCTCTTCCTAT